>NC_056434.1:27120226-27167726 GCF_018296145.1 Oncorhynchus tshawytscha | reverse complement strand
CGATGCTCACTCTCTCTACTGTCGGCTTACTGTCCTCAAGTCATGAAGCTTGGTTCAACTATTCCTGCTTGGTTTTTATTGCTCTGAGGCTAACCTTTCCACGTTCTCTGTTTCTCTCTCCCACCCTCTCTTCTTCATCCTTGCTCTCTCTTCCTCCTCCCTCTGCTTCTATCCTCCTTTTCTCTCCACTGCAGAATCGCATGCACGAGTCTCTTATGCTGTTCGATTCCATCTGTAACAACAAATTCTTCATTGACACTTCCATCATTCTCTTCCTCAACAAGAAAGATCTATTTGCTGAAAAGATCAAGAAATCTGCCTTGAGTATCTGTTTCCCTGAGTATACAGGTAAGATGTTGTACCTTTGTAAATGTCAGAATTGGCCAAAACATATTTGCTAGCTGAAAGCCTGCTCTTTAGTCTGCAAAATCGACTTAGTTCTTGACCATGTGATGTTGAAGTGAGTTGACATTGTGGTACACACAACTGAGGGGATTACAAATACTGTATTTAGTATCTCAAAATCAAATTAAATCAAATGTATTTGTCACATACACATGGTTAGCAGATGTTAATACGAGTGTAGCGAAATGCTTGTGCTTCTAGTTCCGACAATGCAGTAATAACCAACGAGTAATCTAACCTAACAATTCCGAAACTACTACCTTATACACACAAGTGTAAAGGGATAAATAATATGTACATAAATATATGAATGAGTGATGGTACAGAACGGCAAAGGCAAGATGCAGTAGATGGTATCATGTACAGTATATACATATGAGATGAGTATGTAGGGTATGTAAACAAAGTGGCATAGTTTAAAGTGGCTAGTGATACATGTATTACATAAAGATGCAGTAGATGATATAGAGTACAGTATATACATATACATATGAGATGAATAATGTAGGGTATGTAAACATTATATTAAGTAGCATTGTTTAAAGTGGCTAGTGGTATATTTGACATCAATTCCCATAATTAAAGTGGCTGGAGTTGAGTCAGTGTGTTGGCAGCAGCCACTCAATGTTAGTGGTGGCTGTTTAACAGTCTGATGGCCTTGAGATAGAAGCTGTTTTTCAGTCTCTCGGTCCCTGCATTGATGCACCTGTACTGACCTCGCCTTCTGGATGATAGCGGGGTGAACAGGCAATGGCTCGGGTGGTTGATGTCCTTGATAATCTTTATGGCCTTCCTGTAACATCGGGTGGTGTAGGTGTCCTGGAGGGCAGGTAGTTTACCCCCGGTGATGCGTTGTGCAGACCTCACTACCCTCTGGAGAGCCTTACGGTTGTGGGCGGAGCAGTTGCCGTACCAGGCGGTGATACAGCCCGACAGGATGCTCTCGTTTGTGCATCTGTAGAAGTTTGTGAGTGCTTTTGGTGACAAGCCGAATTTCTTCAGCCTCTCCTCCCTCCCCTCTCTGACAAGGGGAGATGGTCAACCATAGCCCGAGAGAGAATAAAATCACAGCCACGCTTGAGCAGTCATGGAGAAAGGATGACCAGTGAGAGCTGTCCCCATCTCTGTACGCTTAGGCACAGACAGTCAGACAGACACCATACCATTTCCTTTCCCGGCGTTAGAGAGCTGCCCACAGGGACACATTATTCTGCCTTCCACATCTGACACACACAGCCAAGCCATTGTGACTGTATCCTCATGTTAACTGAAGTCACATGGGTTACCACACCAGAATGTGATTGTAATAGAGCTAATCATTTACATAGGAGAATATAAAACGTATTCAATGGAATTAGTTTAGGCCCTGAAAGTTTTTCCTCTTTCCTGTTGCCTTTCTCTCCGTCCTAACCTCCCTCCCTCCCTCCCTCCCTCCCTCCCTCCCCCTCCCTCCCTCTTTTGTTCCCTCTTTCACGTTCTGCACTGCCTCCCTGCACAGGTCCTAACACCTATGATGATGCAGCTGCCTACATCCAAGCACAATTTGAGAGCAAGAACCGCTCGCCCAATAAGGAGATCTACTGTCACCTGACGTGTGCCACAGATACAGGGAACATCCAGGTGGTGTTTGACGCTGTCACTGACATCATCATCGCCAACAACCTGCGAGGCTGTGGTTTGTACTGAGCCCTGACCGCCCCTCGCCTCACCTCTGGAAATGATTCTAATTGAAAATGCAACTTGGTAAATAATAATAATGATTGTTTTAAAATAGGCATACGTATATATCAATATATATATATATATATATATATATAATGTTTTTAGTTTGACTTCAAAGAGCTGCCAACAGAACTGATTTCTTATAGAAACCCAGCTTTTAAAGTTTTAGAACAAAGTTGAGAACTTGTTTAATGTTTGTTTTCTCCACTTCCCAACTGTGTCTTTTTGTTTTTAACAAAACAACCCTCACTTGTTTTACATAATGTCTTTTTTTTTGTCATTTTTGTATGTTTTTGTTTATCATATGTATATTTATTACATGAATCTCAGTCCATTGTCTGACCTGTATACGTTTGCCTGAGTACGTTACTGTAGTAATGATGTAATGACGCTAAAAAACATTTCTTGCTCTAACAATGGCTATGACAGGTATGATGGTCATGAGTACCACAGTCAAGATCAGTTGAAACAAGCTGATGTGTTTGTGTGTTCCTGTCCTCTTTACTTTCTTATGTACCAGACTTGGTTGTCATGGTAATCCTAGAAATTCTGTTCAGCTATTTGATTGTTGAGATCAACAGAAGCACCCATCTTTTTTCTTTGTTTTATCCAATCCCTTCCTGTCACTCCGGGGGGCCTTTGCCATTGGCTGTGTGGATTTTGGAGCAGAGTCACAGCACGTGACCCCAAGCCTCTAAACCAATCAGATATCTGAAAGCTGCCAACCCCCTGAAAATGACAGGTTTGGAGATGGCCCTAGGAACACTTTGTTACTGTAAGGAATACCTATTAACACTATCATGTAAAGAACCTCTACTTTTTTTATTACCATTGATTCATTTATTTATTTATCGTCTGTCCCACACTCACCACACACCACGTACTCACCACACACCTTGTACTCACCACACACCACGTACTCACCACACACCACGTACTCACCACACACCTTGTACTCACCACACACCACACAGCTTGTACTCATAACAAACCTTGTACTCACCACACACCACGTACTCACCACACACCTTGTACTCACACACACCACACAGCACCACACACCTTGTACTCACCACACACCTTGTACTCACCACACACCACACACCTTGTACTCACCACACACCTTGTACTCACCACACACCACACCTTGTACTCACCACATACCACACACCTTGTACTCACCACACACCTTCCTCTACTTTATCATCCTTATTTTTTTTCTAGCTCCCCCATGGATTTCTTGTTTTGGGTAGTCCACTTGCTTGGTAGTGGTGTCCCTGACACAGATAGCATGATCGACCGTTCAGCCTTTGTATAAAGAGACAGTTAAATGCTTCACATAGAAAATGTTGAGATTTTTTATTTTTTATCCAAAACAAAGGTCAAAGAAAATTGAAAAACCGAAGAAGAAAAAAATCTAAAGACAACAGCATCATAAAGAGACAACCATCTTATGGACTGGGAAGGGCCGAGACGGGAGGGAGTTAGGGAGGCGAACCAACAGCCGTGCTGACCAGTGATGTGGAGATTTGAGGTCAAGGGTCATTGGGCTGTGTGTCTTGGTAGAAATCTGTAGATCCTTGGGATCTTTTCAATGTAGAACTATTCAAAAAAAATCTACAAAAAAGTATGATTATGACAATAAAAACAATAATGAAAAGGACAATGATAATAATTACAATATCAATGATAATGATGCTTCTGTATTATTATTAAAGTATATTTCTTGTGCTTTGTAGCTACAGAACATTTCTTTCTCTCTTTCCATTTAAAGAAAACAGTTGGCAAGGGTTCCCGTGATCCATTCTTGAGCTGTTCTTACTGACTTACCCATGTTTATGAACTGTACTGATTATTTTTGCCTGTTCTCCATGCAGTACAGTGTCTTTACTTAGCCTGACTTATATATATATATAATATAATAGATTTTTATTTTGGAAGAACCACTGTGGAGCACATCCTGCCCCGTTGCTGGGCGGGGTGTCCACACGGCTGTACAGATTCAAGCTCTTTCTTTTATTTTGGGGGAATTGTACTCAAAACCCTTTCCAGGTCTTCATAGAAAATCACAGCTCTCACTTCACACAAAGATTTGGAAAGATGTATCTCTCCTCCCTATCTCCTTTCTTGATTTACATTTTTTTTTAAAGAATACTGTGTATTATTACGCATACCAGTTTGGCATTACCTTTCCTTTGTTCCCCTCCTCTTTTTATTATCCCTGCTTTTTATCCCAGTGAATGCTTTTCTGTGCTGCTTTTTTCTCACTCCTTTTTAGTGAATGGTTGTTCTTTCATGTGGGATGTTCGTGCTGGAATACCAATCGAATGTAGTGTTTACATTAAAACCCACAGTTTTCATGACTACAACTTGGGGCCTTCTGATTCTTATTGTCACTCATAAGTACCACCTTTTCTTCACAGACCTGATATCTTCTGGCTACTGACAAACAGCTAATAAGATATACAAAACCTTGTCAAACTGAACAAGGGAGGAATGTAGGAAACTAACTACCAATCATTCCACAATGTTAAACGAGGTTGGATCTGAATTTTACGTTAGAATGAGTGTGTGATGGTGGCCCATGTTAAGTGCAATATATTTGTAGGCTGAGGAGAGAGGGTGAGAGAGGATGAAATGATCACTTCGCCGCCATCCATTCCCCTGCTTCCTGCCCCGTGCAGGGAGGATGTCCTGCTGCTAGCTGACGTCTCTGCTGGGATGGGAGTAGAGGGAGCTGGTTCAGCCTAGGGGGGGCAGCAACACCTCACACATAGGCTACACGCACTATGCATTACGCTGACTCCCTCACACACACACACACACACACACACACATACATACACACACAATGTGAGCACACACACACACACACCATCCATGAAACTAAAACACAGACTATCCATGAACCCAGAGTTCCCTGGTCATACATGGTAATTTAAAACACATCAACATTCTAGCATTTTTCATGGATGCGCAAAAGAACAAACAGCACGGCAAATCGGAGACATTAAGTATTTAGTGGAATAAGCCAGAGAGACATGACATAAATGGGGCTCAGTTTCTGATTGGGCAGACTGCTGAGGCTGCAAGTTCAGTAGGTTCAGCCATGGCATAGAGAGAGATGGAGAGAGAGCAAATGATGGTGGCTGAGAAGAGGGAGATGGTAGATAGCAAGTGAGCGGGGATGGAGATTGACAGGGTGATTGATTGAGTGATAGATTAAATAGAGGGGTGTGTTGAGTTGCAGTTGAGTGTCTTAATCTGTTGATTAGAGACTTGAGCTTAGACAGTGCAGAGTTAAAGATCATTAATAGTTTTACCAGAAGGCCGTTCATTTTAAACGCTTGACTTCACAAAAATCATCCTGGAACAGTAGATCGCGATCTCAGGCTCCTAAACGGTGTTAGATGATGGTTTGATGATGGTGATGCCAGATAAAGGTGATGCAGCTTGCTGGCCCTGATGTCGTCCTCAGCTCAGTCTCTATGTAGCCTGTGATGCCAGGTGATGGGGTTGGCTTGCTGGCCCTGATGTCGTCCTCAGCTCAGTCTCTATGTAGCCTGTGATGCCAGGTGATGGGGTTGGCTTGCTGGCCCTGATGTCGTCCTCAGCTCAGTCTCTATGTAGCCTGTGATGCCAGGTGATGGGGTTGGCTTGCTGGCCCTGATGTCGTCCTCAGCTCAGTCTCTCTGTAGCCTGGACCTTAAACTCCTCCACAACTAACATGTAGCACCCACTTGGGTGATGCCTCTGCTGCTGCTACAGCGCAAAAAAGCCCACCACACATCAGTCCAGAACAGTAGTCATCCTCACTATGAGCTCTCAGCCATTTTCATAATGCAGTTAGGTCTAATTGATCAAGAAGAGAGATGCATCTTTTAAAAGTCAACCTGCCATCAGTCCTGCAACTCAAATGTGTCGTGCTTAAGAACAGCCCTTAGCCGAGGTTTATTGGCCATATATCACACCCTCTCAGCAGTGTTGCCAACTTAGCGACTTCGTCGCTATATTTAGCGAGTATTCAGACCCCTCTAGCGACACATTTTTTTAAAAATCGACAAGCAACAAATCTAGCGACATTTTCTGGTGTTATTGGAGACTTTCTTCTTACTCTTCTTGACGGCCCCACCCCACCCCCAAAGCACTCACAGGCCCCACCCCACCCCCAAAGCACTCACAGGCGGCGCAGCAGTCAGAGCAGAAGATGTTCACCCCTCCGTGTCCAGACTGAAAATGAATCGCGCATGAAGACGCCGCTGGCGGGATGTAAATGTAAAATGTTCTTTGTCTAAAATAAATCACTGCACAAAAATAAATCACTGCATTTGACTCACACAGCCTCAGTCACTTACTCACCTTATCCACTGTGTGTGTGTGCCTCTCTGTGACATAAGCTAAACATCTGGCTGGCTAACTCATTATGTCTCAGTCTAAACTGTACTCTCAAAAATACAGAAAGGAGTGGGAATCAAACCCTGAATTCAAAGGCTGGTTGAGGCTGTTTATTGGAGATGATACCCGGGCATACTGCCTGTATTGTAAAGATTTCTCCACCAAACTTAGTGATGTAAAAAAAACACATGACAACTCAAAAACATACTCAAAAGGCAAAGCCTTATAACAGTTCCACCCAAAACAAGCTGACATTTATGGTTAAAAAATGGACTCTGCAGAAAAGGCTGAGGCCACCATGGCATTAGCTATCGCTAAACACTGTTCCATGCTGGCATGTGATCACATTGGAGAAGCATGTAGAGCTGCTTTCTCAGACTGCTTTCTCAGTGTTTCTAAGTACCTGGGGGCTGTGATAAGGTACTTTAGTGACACCAAGCAGACAATTGTAACAACATTTCTGGGGCTTGTTGAGTTGGAGGGAGGAGATGCCAAATCTATATAGCCTGTGCTGTTGTGGCTTTCCTCGAGAAGTGTTGTCTTAAAAAAGAGGGACTGACAATGCCTCTGTTATGACAGAGATTAACAATGGGGTCCATAAAGTGCTGAAGGAAGAGTATGGCCTCAAATATCTGGTTCTTATTCACTGTGTGTGCAACACCCTGCAGCTTGCTCATTTGTAGTTCTAAACATATTTAGGGTGTTCTTTACTCACTTTCTGTCTCTCCCACAACCTACAGCGTCCATCACAATTACATGCACATGGCCAATTATGCAAATTAGGTGATGCCGTCATTTAGCAACTTCTAGCGACTTTTAGGACAACCAATAGCTACTTTCCTTACTGAGGAGTTGGCAACATTGCCTCTCAGGCCTTATTGATTAATTATATAACTGATTGTTTGGATCCTGGATGCTGATTGAACAAGCAGCATTCCAAGTGGTGCTGTATTGGCCATCACAGACACCGATGCCTGCTAATAGTTCCATCTGAAAATTATCACTGTGCCTCCATAAGAATATCATGTTCATGTTGCTGTCCAAATAATCTCTTGTATTTATCTGAACTTGCACATTATTTCCAGCCTAGCATTTAGTTTGGTACAGCGGGGGTTAGTTAATATAAACCTCGCTGTCTGCCTGTCTGTAGTACTATACATAGAGTGAACAGTTCCCAGACGAGACAACTTTTTCTGAGCCAGTCGAAATCACGCATCAACGTCATTATCATGGACATATCCAAGTAAATGCCAATAGAAAAAAAAAACTCAAACAAATGAAAATGCGGCTACTGTATTGTCATTCCAGGTTCAATGTTCGAGTTAGCTGAAGTTGGCTAGCTAGCTAGCAAGTGACAAGAATGTTATCTAGGCTGCATAGCAACCATTTTGTTTAGAAAGTCCTTTTGCATAGCAGCTATGCAAAGATAATGAAGAACTGGGTCGCACCTGTAGCAATCTGTAGCAACCTGATTTATATCCGGACTATATCTTCTTGTGGAAGAATTCAATTGTAGGACTTAAATAACGTTTTAATGAAAAACACTATATATACAAAGTATGTGGACACCCCTTCAAATTAGTGGTATCGGCTATTTCAGCCACTCCAGTTGCTGCCAGGTGTCTAAAATCGAGCACACAGCCATGCAATCTCCATAGACAAACATTGGCAGTAGAATGGCTATTGCGTCGGACCGAACAACTAAATTTACCTGTGACTATATTCATGATACAGCACTGCCTCGCGTGCCTTATTGCTGAATTGTGTGATGTGTGAGAAAAAATATTTAATCCATTTTGAATTCAGGCTGGAACAAAACAAAATGTGGAATAAGTCAAGGGGTATGAATACTTTATGAAGGCTCTGTATCTCTGGCCATCTTCCAATGGGTTTAGAGTGTCAAGGTGTGCACGTTTTGGTTTTTGCTCCAATGCTACACAGTTTATTCGAATTGTCCAAGCTTGATGATTAGTTGATTATTTTAATCAGCTGTGTAGTTCTAAGGTAAAAATCTAAATGTGCACCACTTGGGATCCCAAGGACCGAGTTTAAGAAACCCTTTGCTTAGCGTGAGAGACTGTTTTATCACTGTTGGAGAGAGAGAGATAGAGAAAGAGGTGTTTATTGTTCCACGCGATTAAATTGGGGAAGAGACTTGTGGAGGACAACATCTTTGCTGTTGCCTTGTTTCAAAGATGGCACTAGCAGAGGGGTGGGTAGCTTACTGTATATGGGTGCTAAGGTCTGAGCTCTGTGTATCAACTGCACCACCTTCTGGTCAAAAGGGTAGCCTAATGTTGGTTTGTCGCCTTACCTCTCCTGGGAGCCGATTTCGACTTAGGAATTTACACCTTTCCTATGCACACCTTCCCTACGCACTTCTCAGTATTTGGTATTCAGACTTACCTTATTAATTTGCGAAACATGCTCTGCAGGTGTGTCTACCTTGTGTGCTCTGAATACATTTCATTCAACCACTGAAAACCCCCCGAATTGCTGGCCAACAGAGAGAACGGGTTCAGAATGTAAGGAATCAATTAAAGAAAGTCATCTAAATTGTTTCAGCACCATTTGGTAGATTTAAAAATACTTTGATCTTGTAGATTATTTACTGTAGGTTTAGGAATGTATTTATGAATGATAAAAAAAAACAGCGTTGGAGAGCCTTTCAGAAGGAAAGAAAGAAAACAATGGTTTGATTGATTCTTCAACCCATGGTAATGTTTGATGATTAGTGTTTACATAGAATTATAATAGGCAGAATAGTGTATAATAGTGGGCATTACCCTTGTCTATTGCCTGGATTAACTATGGAGCTGTGTGATTACAGCCAAGTATTGTGTCGTGTCGGGTTCAAACTTTTATGGCTTTGTCTGTGCTCCACTCCATAACGATTTCATTAACGGACATGTCTTTTTTTATATTATCAACTGTTACTAATGATCCTCAGCAACAACCACACGGCCGTGACAGCTTTTATAGAGGAAGTCAATTATGGTACTGAAACAATGTAATTAAATGGAATGATTGGCAGTTGAATATGTGTGATTATTGGGCCTACTAACGATCAATACTGATAGTGGATAATATTTCACATGATAGAAACAGGAGACTGCAAGTTAAAATGCCATACAATTTAAATGATGCATAATGGCACAGAATATCATAAACTTTATAGTGGGAAAGTTGCTATGTTGATATGCTTCAGTTTGCTTCCGTATGACTTTTTGTCTCCAGCGACTATAAGGTCAAATGATTTAAAAACAAGTGTCATGTATATATACAATTCCCTTATCCAAACGGATTACTAATTTACCTAGGTCTTATCAATAACTCTTATCAATTTGCAAATTACAGTGCATGGAGAATGGTGAAAAAATGAAGTAGATGCTTTTTCCACTTGGAACCGGTAGGTTCACTATAAATTATTCCAGGTTTCCTTGCGCGTAAAGGTAGTGGAATTATTAGGGAATTAAGTGAAGGTCAGAATACAGCATATCTGTAGATACTCCACCCCAAAGGAATAGTGAGTGGGTGAATAGCATGCTTTTCTCGTGCTTAAATCCAAGATCAGAATACGCATAGAGAGAATAGTGAATAAAAAGGGAATTATGTTCCATGTACGCGTGCTTAACTCGGTGATGAAGTACTGTAGCTACACTACATGGCCAAACGTATGTGGACACCTGCTCGTCGAACATCTCATTCCAAAATGATGGGCATTAATATGGAGTTGGTCCCCCCTTTGCTGCTACAACAACCTCCACTCTTCTGGGAAGGCTTTCCATTAGACATTGGAACATTGCTGCTGGGACTTGCTTCCATTCAGTTACAAGAGCATTAGTGAGGTCGGGCACTGATGTTGGGATATTAGGCCTGGCTTGTTCCAATTCATCCCAAATGTGTTCAATGGGGTTGAGGTCAGGGCTCTGTGCAGGCCAGTCAAGTTCTTCCACACCGATCTCGATAAACCATTTCTGTATGGACCTTGCTATGTGCATGGGGGAATTGTCATGCAGAAACAGGAAAAGGCTTTCCCCAAACTGTTACCAAAAAGTTGAAAATACAGAATCGTCTAGAATATCATCGTATGCTGTAGCGTTAAGATTTCGCTTCATTGGAACTAAGGGGCCTAGCCAGAACCATTAAAAACGGCCCCAGACCATTATTCCTCCTCCACCAAACTTTACAGTTGGCACTATACATCGGAGCAGGGAGCGTTCTCCTGGCATCCGCCAAACACAAATTTGTCCATCTGACTTCCAGATGATGAAGTGTGAATTATCACTCCAGAGAACGTGTTTCCACTGCTCAAGAGTCCAATGGTGGCCAGCTTTACATGGTTGGCATTGTGAGTGGTGATGTTACGCTTGTGTATGGCTGCTTAGCCATGGAAACCCATTTCATGAAGCTCCTGACGAACAGTTCTTGTGCTGATGTTGCTTCCAGAGGCAGATTGGAAATAGGTAGTGAATGTTGCAACCAAGGACAGATGATTTTTACGCACTACCCGATTCAGCACTCGGCGGTCCCATTCTGTGAGCTTGTGTGGCCTACACTTCGCGGTTGAGCCGTTGTTGCTCCTAGACAATTCCATTTCATAATAACAGCACTTACAGTTGACGGGGGCAGCTTTAGCAGGGCAGAAATTTGACGAACTGACTTATTGGAAAGGTGTCATCCTATGACGGTGCCACGTTGAAAGTCACTGAGCTCTTCAGTATAGGCCATTCTACTGCCAATGTTTGTCTATGGAGATTGCAAGGCTATGTGTTTGATTTTATACATGTATCAGCAACGGGTGTGACTGAAATAGCCGAATCCCCTATTTGAAGGTGTGTCCACATACTTTTGGTCATGCAGTGTATGTATATCCTAGATCCTATTCACAAGGGGGAGTTCTCATAGACTGCCATCAAAAAAAGCCTCCATTTCCCACTTCTTTTGGATTATAATTAGATTGTAAGGCTCATATGAATGTCATGCTTAATATAATGTTTGTGTCATCATTGCAAATCAATTGCAATATACTTTTTAAAAAACACTTAAACCAGTTAAATGGCTGTTTGGCTAGCTTATTACCATACTATGTCAATGAGAGTTAGTATATTAACAAAAACACAGTGACATACACTTTTAAAACGTGGAGCATTGCATTTACTCACCTGCACATAACCTACACTCACGTAGACATAGAGTCATAAGACAAAGACACACACACAAACACTATGCGCTCATCTATCAAGACTAGTTTGTGACTGGAAAGGCTGAGACATCTTTGAGCTCAGGGTGGGAGGTGAAAAGTCGATGCAGTATTATCACACAGGTTGGTCCCATAGACGAGACATAACATAGTAATTCCTAACATATCATACAATTGCAAATTCCTAACATATTGTACAAATTGCAATTCGTAACATGTCATACAAATTGTAAATCGTAAAATATCATACAAAATGGATGATGTAGAGCTACAAAATAACACATAGGCTACCATACCAAACATAGAAATATCATACTACTTTGAGTGTCCCGGATTTTCATTTACTTTGCTACATCTATCCCTAAGTTCAGGTTGCATCACATGCTATTTGAGAAAGAGCTGTTCTCTCTGGTTCTTGAGGCTCAATACAGTAGGCTAGGGTTCCCTGGCAGCCACAGATGGTTTTATTTGGTCCCAAACTTTTCCGAGCTTTTAAAAAAAATTTTTTTTACATTTTCATGCTCGTAAAAGACTGTAAAAACAACAGGACATCAGTTCCATGTGATTTTAGTTTTGGGAATCTGTTCCCAAGTATTCACATGCAAAATAGAGACACTTGATCGTATACAAATGTAAGCAAGGTTTGAAATGATTATGTTTTAGTCAAATATTATATCTGTTTGGGCTTCTTGCGGTCAACTAGCAGTCCGCCAGTTATTTGTAATTATCTTCCAGACCCTGACAATCAGCTCAAGAAAAAGTTGTCCGACGGCTGAATCTAGCTGATGATCCCAGCATGCTGTGTCTAAAGGGAACAGTCAGAGTGTGGGGCGAGTGATTTCAGAGTCTCGGAATGCCCCAAAACTCATGTACCTCATTCCCTCATTCCTGTCCATCCGTCCGTCCCCCCGTCCCCCAGCCTTACATCACACACTAACCAACTGGATATTTATAGCACAGCAGAGCTGTCTGCCTGTTGCTAGGAAACCGCCTGCTGCAGAATTCTCAAGCAAGCGGTAACCTTTTTGTCTACAAAGTGAGATGTTCCATGAAAATTGCCACTATTCCAATCATTGTATATTCTCCCGACCCATTTATTTGTCTGTACAGTGTGAATGCATCTGAGCTGTAGGCCTATTTCTCCAAGCCACAGGGCTTTTGCCTCAACATTCTGAACAGTAGTCTACTACATTAAAACAGTTCCTAACACTCACACAAATAAATAGATTTACTGCCCACTAATGGACATGGGTAGTAGTGTTTCCTCTGAAAATGGCATGTCCTGGGAGTCTTCTTAGATAGAAAGCCAGACTGCTGCCTGTAAGACTTCATCTGCTCACATGTTTACATATTTATAGCAAGTCCCCTGTTTGTGTCATACACTATATGGCCAAAAGTATGTGGACACCTGCTCATCAAACATCTCATTCCAAAATTATGGGCATCAATATGGAGTTTGTCCCCACTTTGCTGCTATAACAGCCTCCACTCTTCTGGGAAGGCTTTCCACTAGATGTTGGAACATTGGTGCTGGGACTTACTTACAGTCAGCCACAATTAGTTAGTTTGGGCACTGATGTTGGGCGATTAGGCCTGGCTCGCAGTCGGCGTTCCAATTCATCCCAATGATGTTTGATGGGGTTAAGGTCAGGGCTCTGTGCAGGCCAGTCAAGTTCTTCCACACTGATCTCAACAAACCATTTCTGTATGGACCTTGCTATGTGAACGGGGGCATTGTCATGCTGAAACAGGAAAGGGCCTTCGCCAAAATGTTGCCACAAAGTTGGAAGCACAGAATCAACTTGAATGTAATTGTATGCTGTAGTGTTAAGATTTCGCTTCACTGGTACTAAGGGATGTAGCCAGAACCATGAAAAACAGCCCCAGACCATTATTCCTTCTCTTCCAAACTTTACAGTTGTCACTATGCATTGGGGTAGGTAGTGTTCTACTGGCATCCGTCAAACCCAAATTCGTCCGTTGGACTGCCAGATTGAAGGGTGATTCATCACTCCAGAGAATGCGTTTCCACTGCTCCAGAGTCCAATGGCGGCGAGCTTTACACCACTCCAGCCGACGCTTGGAATTTCGCATGGTGATCTTATACTTGTGTGCGGCTGCTCGGCTATGGAAAACCATTTCATGATGCTCCGAGAAAAATGCATTGTGCTTGCGTTGCTTCCAGATGCAGTTTGGAACTCGGTAGTGAGTGTTGCCACCGAGGACAGGCGATTTGTATGCGTTCCGTGCTTCAGCACTCAGCGGTCCCGATCTGTGAGTTTATGTGGCCTACCACTTCGTGGCTGAGCCGTTGTTGCTCCTAAACGTTTCTACTTCACAATAACAGCACTTACAGTTGACCAAAATTTGACGAACTGACTTGTTGGAAAGGTGGCATCCTATGACGGTGCCACGTTGAAAGTCACAGAGCTCTTCTCTATTCTACTGCCAGTGATTGTCTATGGAGATTGCATGGCTGTGTGCTCAATTTTACACAAGCAACAGGTGTGGCTGAAATAGCCAAATCCACTAATTTGAAGGTGTGTCCACATTTCGGGGAGGGTGGTGTCATCGTTATTGAATGATCCATGAATGAAGAGAAATGTTTATCTCTCAAGGGTCAGGGCCCTCAACCTGTGGTTGCTAGGGAAACTACCTGAATGTCTGCTTCATCCCAAGCTCAGTAACACACTGATTGTCCTTGGTTTGTGCTGCTTGCTGCATATTTGACTGTGTCCTGAATTTTTTATTTTACCTTTATTTAACTAGGCAAGACAGTTAAGAACAAATTCTTATTTACATGGCCTAGGAACAGTGGGTTAAAATTTCTTAGGACTGAAATCCCGTTAACGGGATTGATATGACAACAACCTGTGAAAGTGCAGAGCGCCAAATTCAAACAACAGAAATCTCATAATTAAAATTCCTCAAACATACATGTATCTTATACCATTTTAAAGCTAATCTTGTGTTTAATCCCACCAAAGTGTCCGATTTCAAATAGGCTTTACAGCGAAAGCACCACAAACGATTATGTTAGGTCACCGCCAAGTCACAGAAAAATTGATTGATTTGATTATCTTCATCGGAATGCACCCCCAGGAATCCCAGTTCCACATTAAATGTTTGATTTGTTTGATAATGTCCATCATTTATGTGCATATAGCTACATTTGTTAGCTCGTTTGGTAAACAAATCCAAAGTCACGAAGCGCATTCACTAGTTGAAGACGAAATGTCAAAAAGTTCCGTTACTGTCCGTAGAAACATGTCAAACGATGTATGGAATCAATCTTTAGGGTGTTTTTAACATAAAATGTCAATAATATTCCAACCGGAGAATTCCTCTGTCTTCAGGAAAGCAACGGAGCATGAGCTACCTCTCATGTGAAATGCGCATGACCAGTGCGTGACTGCTGGCAGACCTCTGACTCAATCTTCTCTCATTCTCTTCCCTTCATAGTAGAATCCTCAAACAAGTTTCTAAAGACGTTTGACATCTAGTGGAAGCCTTAGGAAGTGCAACATTAAAAATCGACCAACCTCAGATTTCCCACTTCCTGTTTGGATTTCTTCTCAGGGTTTTGCCTGCCATATGAGTTCTGTTATACTCACAGACATCATTAAAACAGTTTTAGAAACTTCCGAGTTTTTTTCTATCCAATACTAATAATAATATGCATATATTAGCAACTGGGACTGAGGAGCAGGCAGTTTACTCTGGGCACCTTTTCATCCAAGCTACTCAATACTGCCCCTGCAGCCATAAGACGTTTTAACTGCCTTGTTCAGGGGCAGAACAGCAGATTTTTACCTTGTCAGCTCGGGGATTCAATCCAGCAATCTTTCAGTTACTGGCCCAACACTCTAACCGCTAGGCTACCTGCCGCCCCTTACCTCAGTACGGTAAATTCAGTGAACAAGATTAATGTTTGTGCTGTCTCTCTCTCTCTCACTTCCCTGCCCTCCCTCAATCTGTGCTGTATCTCCTGGGAGAAATCCTCATTGAATCCTGCTTTGAATAGACATTAGTTTATATAAACAGTCGAGCTGAGCTTACAATATACCTGATGGGCATAGCTGTGGAAAGTAGGGGTGCAGCACCCTCTGAAAAATCTGAATAAAAAAATCTAAAAAGACAAACCCACACCTCCACCCCCAAACTGCTTCCTGGAGCTATGCTAATGAACCAAAATGATGATACATTTCTCTTGAGATGTTGGTGGGAAGTTCTCTCTTGCAGCACAGGCCACTGGTCTATAGTTGCACAGTGGAAATAACTGATGGTATGGTTGTGTTCCCTCTGGTGGACAGAAATGCTACTACAATTCCTTACAATGAAAATATATTATCTTAAATTCTAATGGAAATTCAGAAGTGTACAAAACACATAATAAAGTTTAAGTTTTGTGAAATAGGGTATGCATAGGGTATGCATCACTAATGATTCATGTTATTACATTTGAACATCTTGGCCATGTTCTGTTATAATCTCCACCCGGCATAGCCAGAAGAGGACTGGCCACCCCTCATAGCCTGGTTCTTCTCTAGGTTTCTTCCTAGGTTTTGGCCTTTCTAGGGAGTTTTTCCTAGCCACCGTGCTTCTACACCTGCATTGCTTGCTGTTTGGGGTTTTAGGCTGGGTTTCTGTACAGCACTTTGACATATCAGCTGATGTAAATAAATTTGATTTGTTATTTAATAAGTTTCCAAATATTGTAAAATAATTTGTAAAATAAGCATATCCACCCTATTAAATAATAATTGCACATCAACATCTAAGTCAATATTTTGATATGTAATTGATGGTTATACCGTGGGGAATGCAAATGGTGTATTTAGATTGGCCAATCAAATAACTTCCCAACTTTATTTTTTCAGCCATTATAGCCTACATCTATCAACATATTCTAAAAGTCTATGTCTTGTCCTAGCATGAAAGATTTCCCGCTCAAAGTCATGAAGTCCAATCTATATTTTGTATCAGTGTGTGATGTTATTTTTGTTCTCACGAGGAGATCGTCAGACTAACAGACTGCCGCTGCGCACGACTCCAACCCCGTCCAGTCTAGCCGTCTGACCTCGAGACACCCCTTCCCTTCAGTTTCAGAGGGCACCGCTCTAGCTGCAGTTTGCGCGACTATTCTGTGCGGTGCGTGGGAGGCAGGGAAGCCGAGGAGATTCGGTAACATCATTAATTATCCCCGGCACTGACACGTCGTGATTCTCAGCCTCTTATGTAGCTCGATATGCTCGGGTTAATACCTTGTGATGCCCATGGCAGCCACAATATTCAGATGTTATCTTCATTTCCCACCGTCTATCTACCATCTTGTCCTGCATCAACAATCATACATGACAACAACAGTTTCATCAAGTAGAATATGACCTACAAACCGGGCCAATACTACTATTCGCACCAACTCAATCTGCCTTTCTGACTGCAGCATTCAGGGCCAAGTGAAATATAAATAATGAAATGGTCCCAGTAGAATGATCAGATAGACATTATTTTTAAGCCTATCTATGGGGTTCTAGGTTTTCAGGCATTTCATACTACAAAGTGAATGACAAATATACACTATCTTTTTCTCTTTTTTTTGCCCTTTTTGCCTTTCTGTTTTGATTTACAGTGTTTCCCCTTTAGTTGTTCTCTGCTGTCTACCTTGTGGTGACTGCAGAAGATGTGTTCAGACATGTACAGCTGAGTTTAGATCCTTTGAGTTTAGCTTCAAGTTGGAGTGTTAGCAGTCAAGATACTTCAAAGCACCTCATTTCATATCAAGATTTCACATGATCATTATTTAACAGCCGCACAAATACAATACTGCTCTTTAGTTCAGTAAAGGGGAATGTGTTTAGTCAGCTCAGCTCTGTCTGTGCAGCACAGCCGCTTGCTTGACTTGACGCTATTTAATATTTAATACCAAACCTGAACTATAGTTTTTGCAAAAGAAGAAAACAGGCTGTAAATAGGGCCTTGAATAGCAATAAAATATGATGATAGTGAATCATTTGAATAAATGTCAGAACATTTCAACTGCAGTAGGATATTTTATAGCAGAACCAGTGTATTGCCTGTCTCTCCCTCTCCACCAGAGCTCTGCCTCTGTGTCCATCCTGTTGAGGAGGATTGGAGCAGACACTCAGCTCCTGACTGGGAAGCCGTCTGTCAGAACGGTGGTGACCCCAGAATATTTCATTACTTCATGAGCATTTTGTGGTGCTATTAAAGCACTCACACGCCCCATTTGGCCTGAAGCCTTTCCTTTTAACACATTTACTCACTCACAATCTCAATCCAATGTGCATCAAATAAATGAATCTGCAATTAAAAGCAGCAATGCCCAGAAAACACATACTGTATGTGATTGGTTCAAATTGCCCAATCATAGTCAGTCGAGTTGTCTTCCACATAACTGCTTCCCCCTTGGTTAAGAGTTGTCTTTTACGTAAATGCTAAGTATGCAGACATCACAAACCTTGGTTAAGAGTTGTCTTTTACGTAAATGCTAAGTATGCAGACATCACAAACCTTGGTTAAGAGTTGTCTTTTACGTAAGTGCTAAGTATGCAGACATCACAAACCTTGGTTAAGAGTTGTCTTTTACGTAAATGCTAAGTATGCAGACATCACAAACCTTGGTTAAGAGTTGTCTTTTACGTAAGTGCTAAGTATGCAGACATCACAAACCTTGGTTAAGAGTTGTCTTTTACGTAAGTGCTAAGTATGCAGACATCACAAACCCAAGTGATGAAATGTTTCTTCATATTTCTTCAATGTTCTATAATTTATGTTGATTTTAAAGTTGGAATTATGGAATGGGCCATTCGCCCTTCGCCACTGGTATGTCTATTTTGAACCCATTATCCTCCTCAAGAACATAGTGCTTATAGATTTGTACACCACAGCAGAAGTCACACCAAACACACTGTACAACATCTAAACTTTGTCAGTGGTCAAGTTCATCATCACACTTGGAGCAAACATTGTTTTTCAAAACATTGTCACCACCAGTGTGTCCGAGGAGTTAGATAATTCATGTTGTACAACATTGAAAGCAGTGGAAAACTTTATTGAGTGAAGTAATAACTTCAATCCTTCGAACAGGACGAGGACGTCTGTACATGGTCTCTCGTCATTGTGTTGCTCTTGCTTTCCCTCAGTGTTTTTCTCCCTCTCCCACTCCCTGTCCCCTCCCTCTGTCCTCAGGGAGACTAGTTAAAAACACATACTCCAAACATTTCACAACATTAGTCATCTATTTTCTATGAGTTTCTTTTAATCAGAATAATCTACAGAAATGTAATGAATTAGTATATGTGGTTAAGTATAGTAATAAACTCCTCTAAGTTAATTGTTTTGTTTACAGTAAAATAATCATGATTGGTGCTGTTTATTAACTGGAATGATGTTTTGCTACATTTAATTTCACCGGCAAGTTATTATATGTCTTGTAGCCATTGCATAATCTTGCAATCATTCCTAAGGGAGGGCTTGAGTTTGCCAATATGTTCTACGACATCATACAAATCATAATCATCATCATTATGAGGACAGTAAAAACAAAGATGATATTTCACACATAAAGTTGTGTGTGTGTGTGTGTGTGTGTGTGTGTGTGTGTGTGTGTGTGTGTGTGTGTGTGTGTGTGTGTGTGTGTGTGAGAGAGAGAGAGAGAGAGAGAGAGAGAGAGAGAGAGCGCAGGGGAGTTGTAGATCACAGTGTCTCAACAGTCATAATTATCACCAAGAGGGTGCTGCCCTTGGCCTTGATTGATATAAGGAGAGGACTAAGTTTTCAAAACATAAGCTTTACATGCAGCAAATTCTAATTTTCTAAGACATTAGGCTACTTTCATATATGCCTTTTCATGTGCCTCCCATCAAAAAAATTAGCCTTGTGTAATTGCAGAGTTTTAGAAGATTTGTCTTTTTCCAAAAGTCTTATGCCTATGGAAAAAGTTATTCACGAAGTAGGCTTATGGTCCAAACAATTTACAAAGAGAGATGTAATGTGTTTTGTCTGTCTCTGGGCTAAGGAACATGAGACATGGACGCATACATAGCATGAAAGCTCTTGCTCTCTGAAGTGTTGGTGAGTTATACGCTTGCGCACTAGGGATCAGTAGTGAGGAGAATTGTGAATGGGGGGAGTATTTTGGGTGTACAGTCATAAGTCGGACTCCGAGGAGCCAGGAAGTAACTCAGAACCATGCAGCGCGACTGATAAAGTCGAGAGAGCGGGCGTTTGTTGTCAGTGGACAGGGATCATACGCTTCAGGGTGAAAGGGAATTATAGCCAATTGCGAAATTGAGCCTAATCCATTGCAGTGGCAGAGACTGACCGCTCAGTAGTTCCGACTTGAGAGCAGGGAGAGATCACCACCCTGCTTACAATAAGGTAAATATTACATTAGCACATTGCTACACACCCCATCAAAAAAGACGGAAGAGAATAAAATCAGTGTTGCAAAGGTTTTTCTTTCTCACAAACAATTAATATTAACAAAAGTTTATCAGCAAAGCTTCAAGATGCCTCGGGTGGTCCCGGATCAAAGGAGCAAGTTTGAAAACGAAGAGTTCTTCAGGAAACTCAGTCGGGAGTGCGAGGCAAGTCTATTCATTGGATACATTTTATCTGGTGGCGAAACAAAGTAGCTCATAACGTGGAAATGCACGTTGCGCTGATAGAGACCCAACTCTAGCCTTTTACTGAAATATAGTGATGTTTTCCAAATATCAATATGAAAGCACTGTGGATTTTATGTGATACATTTTTTCATATTTTAATGTCTAAATACACTTTTCAAAAAAGAGGAAGGAGACAGTTATGAAATTGTGTTTCGTTTTGGTTTGTTGTAAGTCTGTCAACTCATCTGAGTCGCGTATCACCTCAGCCCGATGCTCTGACATTTACGTTGACTGACTCATGGCTAATGTAGTTTACAATCATTTCCCATAATTTATCATTTCAAAGGACTAAATGGAGATGAATTTGAGTGAATTTTATTTGATGCCTCGGGACACTTAGACTTCATAAAAATAAAGGTGTCTCAAATTCAAAATCAAAAAACGTGAACCATGATCAATGACATTCACAGTAAAGTTTATTATTTTTAATGTGTTTTTCTTCTTCTCTGAGATTAACTTTATTGATGCATTTGATCCTTCATATTTTCAGATAAAATACACAGGGTTCCGAGACAGACCGCACGAGGAGAGGCAAGCCAGGTTTCACACCGCTTGTAGGGACGGTCGTTCAGAAATAGTGAGTAAACCATTTCTGTTCAGCATACAACTCTTGAGATAATAACACTATAATCAGACATCATTACACCAACCTTGGGTTTATGTCAATATTTTGCGTAAATAGACAACCGGAACTAGACATTTTACATCAGCTAAAACATTACTTCCTCCTTTATTCTCTGACGAACAACACAAAAACATCCTCTTAACATTCATTTCACTAAAATTACATTATACTATAATATGATTAGTTCACTGTCCAGAAATGTCAGAAGCCTGTGTATCAGGTGTCCTACAGACATGGCTATTAAGGTCTGCCTCTGTCTCAATAGTCTTTTGAGGAGAGAAACCTGACATGGCCATTTGACAATGAGTGAAGTCAGGATAGAGCTGGGCTGGCGGGCTTGCCCGTGGCTACTTAAAACGGCCCCTCTTCTCACTCCTTTTTTCAGTCGTAATATTTTCACGTTGTCTACTGTATGTGCAGTAATAAAGTAAAATGTACTATTCATTTTATGTAGGCCTAACACTTTTATTCTTAGAGTAGCCTAAAATTACACTCTTGTTGAGTCTGATTATGGCATGAAATAATAAAGTGACAAGGTAGTGTATCCAAATTCAATTCAATTTTCAGACAAACAGATTCGAAAAGATATTCACAATAATAACATTGTGACTAGGCCTACTTGTAATTAGTTATTTTCTGTGATTTAAGTATTTTGAAGCATTATGACAATTGTTTGATATGTTACTGTCACTGTCTGTCCAAACCCTACCATTCACCCGAGTGTGTCTATTTCAAAATGCAATTATTCCCACCGAGAAAGACATGAGAAATGATCCTCACTGTACCTCAGATTTGAGTAAATTAAATAAATGCAAAGGACTTTGTTAATTCAATAAGGCAGAATAGGAATACACAATAGTTGTATTACTTTTATTATGAACATGTACTATGTTCCTATAGCCTTAGTAATGACATGGTAATGACACTGTATTTTGTGTTAGTATATGTTGTGTGCATTCTGCCTGTGTTGTTTTTTTCCTATATTATGTTTGAAGTAATGCTATGAAAACAATACAAAACATTGTGTCCATATTTGGAGCTCAGTTGTTTTAAATCTTTGTCTATATGCCAGTAAATTCCATGACATCAACCAAGCACAGGGAGCCTGGAATCATTGGAAAGCCAAGTCAAGTAAAAAGCCTAATTTAATAAATGATATCAAAATGAATCATAGGCCATTTGTCATTAGTGTCAGTGCACGGTCTGCTTTTAAACTATTATCGATTTTCTTGTCCTGTCTTTCTTACTCTATTCCTCCTCTCTCTCACTCACTCCATCTCCCTCTCCTTCAGTCTCTCTGTCTTTCTTACTCTATTCCTCCTCTCTCTCACTCACTCCATCTCCCTCTCCTTCAGTCTCTCTGTCTTTCTTACTCTATTCCTCCTCTCTCTCACTCACTCCATCTCCCTCTCCTTCAGTCTCTCTGTCTTTCCTAAAGTCAGTTCACTGTAGCCCAGTATTCCAACATTGTGTTGGTAAAATAGAATCAGATGTGCGTAACTCTATACTTCAAATAGAGAAAATGATGACTCTTGTGTTTTTTCCCTGTTTTTCTGAGTGTTGGGAGCCCTGGCTCCAGGCTCCAGGCACTCGTCTCTCTGATGTGAAATAGAAATGACGGGCTGCATAATTTATGCTCGGGCCCAGCGTTCTGATCCTGTTTGTATTGATTTTCCTCTAAAAGGCTTTTGTGGCGACGGGCACCAACCTCTCGCTGCAGTTCTTCCCAGCCAACTTGCACGGGGAGCAGAGGCAGACGCCCACACGAGAGTATGTGGACTTTGATCGGGAGACGGGAAAGGTAATCCTGACATCTCTCTCTTTTCTTTTCTCTCTTATTCTCTCTTCTCTTTTCTCCTCTCTCTAATCTCAACTGTTCATCTCTCTTGCGAGGTGATTTAGGTTAACCTCTTCACGATTTGTCTCTGACGTACTCATCCATGACACTCTTTTTATTTCCCTGGCATTTCTGTAAACTCGTGTAACCACACAATAATGATCCGTAAACAGCTTGGTATGGGCATTGAGGTATTCCTAGCATTTTTCACTCAAAATTGAGGTTGAATCTCACGACAGTTTGATTGAATGCAGGCTGTTGATCCAGAGTGATATGTTCTCTGGTTGGGATAAACTCTAGGCTTTCTGTAAGATGTTATCGCTTCACATGGAGCACGCTAAACATCACCCTGCCCTGCCGTCCACTAAAAAAACACCTTTCTCCTCAATTAAATATTTCACTGTTCCTACTTTTGTTTATTTTTTTAAACATGCCCATTTTTCTGTAATTCTAACACAATCTACCAACTCAATGAATACACGACTACAGTATGTGGTTTCTTTCAAAGCCATAGGGATGGAAGATGGTGACAATGTTCCAACCATAGAAATACAATCCTATAGTAATCATATAATAATAGTATAGTACAATATATTTCTAGTAATTATATAGTAAAGCCTTGCTACTCCTGTGATTCAGATCCTACTACAGGCGTGTTAAGGTGATGCAGCCATGACACCTGATAGCCCATGGGCCTTTCTCCAGGTCCTGCCAACTCTGTTAGTGTCACCAAACAACCAAATAAAGTGGGTCATAAATTGATTATCTGAACCATTAAACACCCCTGTCTGATCACATCCCTTCCATTTCCCAGAGAGACCTCAATAAAACTATGGAAATGCTCAATCTTTTAGCCCTGAACATTTTACTAGTCATTGTATAAAGATGACCTAAAGCGATAACATTTTAGATAAAAATTATTTACCAAAAGTTTAGATATGGACTCTTAAAACTTGAATTCCCCCTTGACACCTTTGTTTTAATGGTGCAGTGTTTAGAAGGATTGTATTTTTTGTTACTGTTTTGTTTGTGTATTCATTTGGTCCCCTGGAGACCTCATAGTTGTTGCCGTACGTATGGTGTGCCAGAGGCCCCTGTTCACGGACAGTGCCTCGCTGAAATGTGCTCATTAAAAATGCATCCTTGGGAAATCGATGGACCTTTCGGCCCAAGGCTGACGGACTAATCTTTGCCCGTTAATTATTTAAAAAGGCGTGACGGGGTGTTGTCAGGCATGCCGGGCACTTTACAGATGAGGCGATGGGTGTCTGGGGCAGGGCCTGATAGTAATCCTATCCCTTGTCACCTCTAGCAGGCTCAGGGCCATGCCGCTTTAATGAGCCCTGGGCCCTCCGTCCCTCTGCCCCTCCGCATCCAACATAAACCCCACGGAGCTCCCAGTCACACCAGCACTGTCACCGTACACACACATGCACAGAAGCACACACACACACACACACACACACACACACACACACACACACACACACACACACACACACACACACACACACACACACACACACACACACACACACACACACACACACACACACACACACACACACACACACACACACACACACTTACCCCCTCCATCAACATTTCAGTATCCAGTGAACTATCAGCACGCGTTGTATTCTCATGTTGCAACATTGGAGAACAGGGCTCAATTATTAGCTTGGATTTTTTCTCGACCCTTTCCACAATGCTGTGTAGTCATCAGGCTTCTTCATTTAGTGAGTAAATCCCTAGACAGGTGATACTGCTCTGCTCGTTGACATGAATACTTATCTTTAGGAACTGAGGTGGAACTTATTTGGAGAACGTCTGATTTTTCTCTGGGCTACCCCCATCCCTCCCTCTCTCCCTCTCTCTAACTCCCTGCAGACCAGTGGTGTCAGGCTGGAAGAGATGTTGCGTATGCTGCAACCTCTGCTCTTAATTACTCTGATTGTTAACCTTTTACACAAACACATCTCACACTGCCTGGCTAGGAGATGTTAATAGACTGAATGAAAACCCCAAAGAATGTCTGCAGTGAAAGTGAAAGTGTGTGCCGTGGGGTCGGAAGAGGAAATGTGAAATGTTACTGAAATATTCCAGGTCAACAGGCTGTTGCTCTATGAATTGAATCAATTGTAAAAAAGTCTGAAATAAAATAGAAAATTGTAGAGGTGAAATATTGAAGTCCTTTAGCTAGTGGAATCTGCACTGTATGATTTGGCAAAGCATCCTGGCCAAGCTGTTTTCATGAGGGAACTGTCCAGGTGTAGCCTATAGATACATCAGCCATGTCTCACTATGGCATGATCCCCCTATGCCCAGTTGAAGAGTGAGGTCCATAAAGAGCATATAGCATACAGCTCTCTCCTCACCGCCACCCAACGCCAGTCCAGAGTAACAGATGAATAGGGAACAGTTATAATAATCTTTCCATGAAAAGGGAGTGATTTTATGGGTCTTGCCGTTTTTGATTGATGGAGTCAGAACCAACCCCAGCCCAGTGTGAGCCCAGGGACTCGCTGTCTCTGTCTGTCTCCTTTCTCTGGGACCCTCTCCCTCTCTCTCACACTCTCTCTCTTCTTGTCTCTCTCACTCTTTCTCTTTCTCACTTTCACTCGCTCTCTCTCTCTCTTCTTGTCTCTCTCACTCTCTTTTTCTCTCTCTTTCACTCTCTTTCTCACTTTCACTCTCTCTTGGTCTCTCTTTAGGTCTCGATTTCTCTCTTCTGGTCACTCTCTCACTTGCTTTTTAGGTCTCTCTCTCTCATTTCTCTCTTGTGCGCGAGTGAATAAACCATTGCGTTTCTCCATCCTTCCCCCACACCCCCTCGTTCTCCTCCTCCCTCATTTGAAAACACAGGCGGTGCCAGCGGAACGGGGCCAGTTTAAACTTGGCCGCTGGCGGGGGACAGTAGTATTATCTGAGTGGGGCGGTGAGCCCTGCTCCACTGGAGCCCCCGCAGTAGAACTTAAGTACAGGCTCTGAGTGTCACTACAGGCTAATGGGAACCAGCTGTGTGGGAGGTTAATTTTAGCGGTAGCTAGCAGGGACCGGGGAGGAGCAGTTAACCCTGTCCCAGCCAGGGGCTCCCGGTAGTGGACTGCCTCGTACCGGGTCACTGGTCAGTCCCATGAATCATCCACACTGCCCTAATGGCCATGGACTCTGACTCTGAGTCATGGCCATACAAGTCCAACCTTAAATTCATTAGATTGGAGGGACAAATGATAGCTAACAGTGCCTTTAGAGAATCATCAGACAGAAATGAATACACAGCAGCATACTGTTCAAAATTCACAGAGCAGAACAGGAAGTTGTATAACTGCCACAGGAACATTGAGAGAAGGCCAGTGGAGTAGAGTCCTTAAATCAGGCCTTCTTACTGTGACAGGCAGCAGAAGTGCAGAGTGTTTGAACTGCTACAGTAGCAGACAGGAGGAGGGGGATGATTCATTGTGTCTCAGTAAATTATTAATCTGCTCCAAGTGAAGTTAGCTTAGCTCAGATAAGAGCTCAGAGAGGTAGTGGGTCTCTGATGAAGATCCTCCATTGGTGCTTTGTTGTAATGGAACTCCATGGATACTGATGACTCACCATGGGATTGAAGAATATATTTGTCAAGAACCTCTACACAGAGTACAGTGAGTACCTGGACTGAAGTCCTGCCCATTTGATGTAATAGGGTTTTTACTCTAACAGAGAGAGAAGGCAATACAGACTCTTATACAGTGGCGATTTTAGCATGTACATCCTGGTGGGGTAAACAGAAACTAAAATTGGGGTATGCATGCCAGAAAAGCCACTACACAACACAACACTAAACAATACATTAATTGCACTATAACGGTGACAAATGGTGCCCACAAACTGTTAGGGCCTACATAAAGCTGTCCTGACAGCAGTCCCAACACCTTACCACTGCTACACCTGGCTATCAGTGGAGCCTTGTCTGGCAGCGAAACAGTTCATTCAGACTCATTCACTGCCTTTAAAAAAACATGGCTGATATGGTTGATCCTCTTAAGGATCGGACCCTTTTTTTAAATTTTCATCTAATATAACATACCCAAATGTAGGAACCCAGGTCCTACATTTGAATATAAAAATGGATTTTATCAAACAAAACTATGCTACATTTAATCTCTGGAACCCTCAGAACGAAAAATCAGAGCAAGATTACTGAATGTAAGTACGTTATTTACCTTCAGAGGTGAATGTATCAAACCAGTTGCCGTGATACAAGTTTGCTGTTGTTGTGCACTCTCCTCAAAGAATAGCATGGTATTTTTTCACTGTAATAGCTACTGTAAATTGGACAGTGCAGTTAGATTAACAATAATTTAAGATTTCTGTCCATATAAGACATGTCTATGTCCTGGAAAGTTTGCTGTTATTTACAACGTCATTCTAGTCACCTTACCGCACGTTAGCAACAACTGTCCCGGTATAGGGACACCTTTGATCCTTAAGAGGTTTTAAACAAATGTGGTTTCTACTGACAATTGAGATGTACAAACTATGGCATAAAGGAACGACAAGTGGATAAGAGGCCATCCGTAATTTTGATTAAGACATTAATGAGCGAGCTAGGATGGACGTAGTCAATATAACTATTTGTTCAGCACTTTTGAAACATACAGCGACAGAATTCAGAACATGAGCTGTTCTTACAGTGTTCTCACTGTACGCCAAGTCAGAACAGTAGGATAAATAAAGGGTGCATATAAGCAGACAATGAAAGCTCTTACAATATTCAATGATTACATTTCTCTAAAGCAGGTTATAGGCTACATGTGCACCACCAAGTCAGAACAGTAGGTGAAATTAGGAGGGAAACGGGACCAAACTATTAGGGTGAGGCACATGGGCTACTAACAGCTTACTACACAACATACACTTAGCATTACTTTCTTAGCTACAGTATACATATCTCCCTGGAATATTACATAATTTATGCAGCATACAAGACATTTTGGACTCACCTTGTTGTGCTGTGCTCACTTGAACAGGAAGGTGGCGCGGTGGTCCTACGTGGGCAAATTTTATCATCAAACTTTGTCATCAAAGTCTGGCATTCTCTGCATTTATGTTGCTTTCAAGACAACTGGGAACTCTGAAAAAAACAAGGTTGAATCATGATGATGTCAGTGATCTTCAGGTCATAGCTCTAGAAAGAGGCCCGAGTTCCCGACTTACAATTCCGAGTTCTGCCCCTCCTGCCCTGAAATACGGGTCGCCACTGCTCTTATATATGAACACTCCTCAACTTTAACTCAATCTTGTTGAAATTGGAGACTTTTAGGGTTTTGGAGCGAGGTTCAGCTGTAAGGGTTTAAGAGATCTGGTGTTTGGCCTCTTCTCCATATTCCCCTCTCTCCCGCTCCCCCTCTGCTCTGTTCATCTGTAGAGCTTGTGTGTGGTTTCCTTTTATGCAAAGCATAAATTGGGTCCATCCAGAAGCCATGCCAGAAGGTTGGGTTTGCCCACTGATTGGGGAGAGCTCCTGATATATCCCCTTGTTACAGACCCTCCAGAGTGTGCTGCTACTCTATTATATTGTGTTAAGAGCTAAAAGCACAAATACATGAAGAAAGTCATAGAATGACTCCTAAACCTTTCAGCTACAGCCTGGTAAACCTTTCAGCTACAGCCTGGTAAACCTTTCAACAGCTGTAAACCTTTCAGCTACAGCCTGGTAAACCTTTCAGCTACAGCCTGGTAAACCTTTCAGCTACAGCTGGTAAACCTTTCAGCTACAGCCTGGTAAACCTTTCAGCTACAGCCTGGTAAACCTTTCAGCTACAGCTGGTAAACCTTTCAGCTACAGCCTGGTAAACCTTTCAGCTACAGCCTGGTAAACCTTTCAGCTACAGCTGGTAAACCTTTCAGCTACAGCCTGGTAAACCTTTCACCTACAGCCTGGTAAACCTTTCAGCTACAGCCTGGTAAATCTTTCAGTGCCAGCCTGGTAAACATTTCAGCTACAGCCTGGTAAACCTTTCAGCTACAGCCTGGTAAACCTTTCACCTACAGCCTGGTAAACCTTTCAGCTACAGCCTGGTAAACCTTTTAGCTACGGCCTTAGGAATGTGAAAGTCACTTCTGCTGGTATTACACCAGTAATGCATAGTGGGATTGTGTAGGTGTGTTGTTGTCTGACATGGGGGGCCAGAAGAGAGAGAGAGAGAGAGAGAGAGAGAGAGAGAGAGAGAGAGAGAGAGAGAGAGAGAGAGAGAGAGAGAGAGAGAGAGAGAGAGAGAGAGAGAGAGAGAGAGAGCAGGCCCTTAACGTGGAGCCATACCGAGGCAGCAGAATATAAATCTTTGGCCTGTCTCTGGATGTAAGAATGTTCGCTCGGGGCAGATAGCACAGGGAAGATTCACAGTAAATGAATCCATTATGAAAGGGACTTCAGTCAGAGGCGTCACCACAGGAATTGGAGTTTTAATAGTTTGGTGTTAAAGCTTGTTCCCAAGACCAGCCAGTGTGTTTGTGTGTCTGTGTATTGTGTGTGTGTATGTATGTATATGTATGTATGTATGTATGTATGTATGTATGTATGTA
Organism: Oncorhynchus tshawytscha; assembly: GCF_018296145.1. Lineage (NCBI taxonomy): Eukaryota > Metazoa > Chordata > Actinopteri > Salmoniformes > Salmonidae > Oncorhynchus > Oncorhynchus tshawytscha. Next base: position 27,138,276 of record NC_056434.1, on the reverse strand, counting down.
TGTATGTATGTATGTATGTATGTATGTATGTATGTATGTATGTATGTATGTATGTATGTATGTATGTATGTATGTATGTATGTATGTATGTATGTATGTATGTATGTATGTATGTATGTATGTATGTATGTATGTGTTTAGCACTGCACTTACGGAGCCAATCTCCATATTAATGACGGGTCATGTACCACAAAACATGGTCTTGAGCTTTATGGCGCCAGATTGACAGTTAACCTTGTTACAGAGCCAGAAAGGGGGGAACAGCTTGACAGTTAACCCTGTTACAGAGTCAGAGAGGGGGAACAGCTTGACAGTTAACCCTGTTACAGAGCCAGAGAGGGGGGACAACTTGACAGTTAACCCTGTTACAGAGCCAGAAAGGGGGAACAGCTTGACAGTTAACCCTGTTACAGAGCCAGAGAGGGGGACAGCTTGACAGTTAACCCTGTTACAGAGTCAGAGAGGGGGACAGCTTGACAGTTAACCCTGTTACAGAGCCAGAGAGGGGGACAGCTTGACAGTTAACCCTGTTACAGAGCCAGAGAGGGGGACAGCTTGACAGTTAACCCTGTTACAGAGCCAGAGAGGGGGAACAGCTTGACAGTTAACCCTGTTACAGAGTCAGAGAGGGGGAACAGCTTGACAGTTAACCCTGTTACAGAGCCAGAGAGGGGGACAGCTTGACAATTAACCCTGTTACAAAGCCAGAGAGGGGGAACAACTTGACAGTTAACCCTGTTACAGAGCCAGAGAGGGGGACAGCTTGACAGTTAACCTTGTTACAGAGCCAGAGAGGGGGAACAGCTTGACAGTTAACCCTGTTACAGAGCCAGAGAGGGGGACAGCTTGACAGTTAACCCTGTTACAGAGCCAGAGAGGGGGACAGCTTGACAGTTAACCCTGTTACAGAGCCAGAGAGGGGGACAGCTTGACAGTTAACCCTGTTACAGAGCCAGAGAGGGGGACAGCTTGACAGTTAACCCTGTTACAGAGCCAGAGAGGGGGGACAGCTTGACAGTTAACCCTGTTACAGAGCCAGAGAGGGGGAACAGCTTGACAGTTAACCCTGTTACAGAGTCAGAGAGGGGGACAGCTTGACAGTTAACCCTGTTACAGAGCCAGAGAGGGGGAACAGCTTGACAGTTAACCCTGTTACAGAGCCAGAGAGGGGGAACAGCTTGACAGTTAACCCTGTTACAGAGCCAGAGAGGGGGGACAGCTTGACAGTTAACCCTGTTACAGAGCCAGAGAGGGGGGACAGCTCACTGCTGCTGCTGGTGGTTATTGAAGGGGAAGAAATGAGGAGCAGATGAATCTCTCCCATCTTCAGCCCCAACATGAAGCAGGGTGTGGTGTTTGGGAGGGGCTCTGAATTATCTCACGGAGCCACACAAATGCACATTAGTTGGTTGCTAAGTGTAAAGGTTATGAACTTAATGTCATAAAGCTACTGTAGTTACTCCATATTTAGTTAATGTAGTTTATACTCAAGTCTAGCTGAAGTGAACCTGGTAGTAATGTGTGTATGATGGGGGAGGGGGTAGGGAGGCATCAGCCCTCACTCCTGACACTGATGAGGAGAGAGGCGACTGGGCAAAGGCCAGGGTGGAGGGAGGATGATGGACGAGCATTTCTGTGAGGAGCGCAGTGGTCGGGCTCGTTTTGCGGTGGGGGCTGTTGTTTCCATCTCCCTCAAACGGAAGCCGCTCCACTGGCAGATGACTTGTCAATGACATCATCAAAGTGAGCCCACTAATTGATTCATGCTGCTCTGTCATGCCCATTGTTCACTGAGCCTTCCTCGTGTTCCTCTCATCTGATGTTGATTGTTTGATGTTTGTTAAAAAGAGGGGTTCTTTGTGTCCTTGGCTATGCCATGTCCTTTTGTTGATTTAAAAAAAAAACAGAAATGCTCCTCTTTTGACTGCCTGTTGGGACAGAACTGTCTCTGCTGGGGAAAGAGAAGCTTTGTTTTTCCCAGCACTAGTCAATCATACTCCTGCCTCTATTTTTGCCATAGGGTTTTCATTATAGCTCCCAGCTCAAATTTCCACTTCCTTTATCCCAGGCCTCAGATCAATGACCACTCCCACGCTTTATTGTGGGGTACAAATATACTGAATGTCACATGGCTTCCTGAAAATGTTCATCTTACAGTAAAATGAAACAGTGGAGCTCTGGTTGGGCCCCCGAGTGGCGCAGCGGTCTAAGGCACTGTTTCTCAGTGCTAGAAGCGTCACTACAGACCTGGTTTGATTCCAGGCTGTATCACAACCGGGAATCCCATAGGGCGGCGCACAATTGGCCCAGTGTCGTCCGGGTTAGGGCTTCTCCGGGGTAGGGCATCATTGTAAATAAGAATTTGTTCTCAACGGACTTTCCTAGTTAAATAAAGGTTAATAAAATATGTAATAATAATAATACAAAAATACAAATACTACTTTCTAAGGATAAATGTGACATTTCCCTATGATTTACGGTTCTGCTACCTACAGTAGCAGTGTTAATTTCACAATGAAATGAGAGAGTGTGTTCACTCATAACTGGAGAAAGAGTCTTTCTGCACCAGGAAGTAGTTTTTTTCAACGCTTCTAAATGAGCTCATATTTTATTAACAATGTGAAACTGATTAAAACTGAGGGCTGTTAATGTGCAACAAACAGCCTCTCATCCCATAAAGCTGTTTGAGACATCATCGGTCCATACAGACCCCATTGGGTCTTCAAACATCTATGTCTCAGTCTGAGGGTTAGCTAATAGCGAGAGTTACTAAACTTCTTGATTTTGTTTGTTTTCTTTATGCAGACATCACTCTTTTCCACCAGGAGTGATGACATTGCAGATGGAGGTGTTGCAGTTGACCACTCTCACCCCTTCCTCTGCTTCTCTCTCTCCTCCTGCCAATTAAAACATTTGATTTCATTTGTTTTCCCTTCACCTTGCCCTCCAGAGTAATAAACGTTCCATGATGCTGTGGAATTACTCAACTGATTCTGATTCATGGGAGTTTGGAACATGGGGACTTGTTGTAAATCACCTAACAGGATGGTGATGTTGCATCTGAGCAGATCACTTATTCAAATCAAATCAAATGTATTTATATAGCCCTTCGTACATCAGCTGATATCTCAAAGTGCTGTACAGAAACCCAGCTTAAAACCCCAAACAGCAAGCAATGCAGGTGTAGAAGCACCAGTTCATGAAGGGATTAAATATGAATTACACAAAATTGTTCCTCCGTAAATGTAATGGATGGACAGCCCAGATGAGTAGGTGAAAGACTTCAGTGTCTATGTTTGTACTGAAGTAAGTCTGAGACTCCCCACCCTCCCTACATCCTACTGAGTGGGAGCAGTCAGACAGCGTTGTCTAGGAGGGAGGAGAGGGAAGCATCCTGCTTGGGGATTTGATTCTCCAGGACTGTCAGGACACAGGTGAGAAATGCAGCGTGTATGTGCCGACTGCATTCCTGGTCACTATTCCAGGAACTATGTTCTCTCCCCCGCGGGGGGGACAAGGGTGGTTACCTGGCCTGGAGGACCATCTCTCTGCCTCCAACCTGACTGTGATGGGTGCCTGAGTGGGAGGGGCCAAGGGCCCACCTACAACCCAGTATTTCCTGTACAGAGAGGGAAAATGGCAGATGTGAAACTGGACTTGGGTCCAAGTATAGCTAGAGTGCCTGAGAATTCAAGTCCCTTAAGATGCTCTTGGCAAGCCTGCCGATTCTTTATTTTGTCTATCCTCACCTCTTCCCATGAAAACCGAGCCATTACTTTCTTTTGAAATGAAAATATTCTTCTTGTGTATTTCTAACCAGTATATTATTAATTTGTTCATTTATTGTTGTAAATGTAGTTAATTGATTACTTTTAGATTATAACGATCCCATATTCAAAATATATGTTTATATTAGTGTCTGTGACTATCTGATGTGACTTCTCAGAGTCCTCTGGAGTTTTGTAGACTCCCCTGCAGCCTCTGCAGTATGTCCCAGCAGCCCCTGCAGTATGTCCCTGCTCTCCCATTCTCCTGTGGTTAGAAACTTCATCCAAATACTGGATTTGCCTGTGCATGATATTTACTTAAGTTAAACAGCCATCTGTAAAAACAGAGAAATGGATATCCATTGTATGGTGTTCATGTGAGAAATGATTTGACATAGTGTACATGGTGTCCCCAACTACCCTATTCCTTAATCCCAATAAAAGTAGAAATGATTTCCATCAAGTGGCATCACAACCAATCTGATTTATAATCTGACTGACAAAGTGACAGAGACCAACTTTTTCTTATCACTAAGACTGGGTTGGTCTTTATTACATTTTATCACTTTTTTAAATATAATTGATAAAGTAGAGCTATATCACTGTTGGATTGGCAAGCTAGAAGCAATCAGAGACATTTGTATTACTTTTACAATCAAATTGGGAAAATGACCTAATAGAGGAAGCTTTATTGAATGGGTCAGTGTTACTGCATAACATAATCAGGCTTAGCAGGCCCAGTTCTTCTCTGATTAGGAACATATATCAGAGGAATAGTCTGTCTGCCAGTCTGCCAGTCAGTCAGCCTGTCTGTCTGTCTGTCTGTCTGTCTGTCTGTCTGTCTGTCTGTCTGTCTGTCTGTCTGTCTGTCTGTCTGTCTGTCTGTCTGTCTGTCTGTCTGTCTGTCTGTCTGTCTGTCTGTCTGTCTGTCTGTCTTTGTTTTTGTTTGTATGTATGTATGTATGTATGTATGTATGTATGTATGTATGTATGTATGTATGTATGTATGTATGTATCTATGTATGTATGTATGTATGTATGTATGTTTGGGAGTTCTGCGCTGGCATGGTGTCAGGTGAATGCAGGGCAGTTGGGGGCTATAACTGGGTTTTGGGGTGGGGTCAGTTAGGAGGCTATAACTGGGTTTGAGGGGGGGTCAGTTAGGGTACTATAACCGGGGTGTTGTGACTCGGTGGTTAGGGGTAATTTTAGGGCTTGGGGGACAAGGGGCAGGAGAATGGGTGAGCGCACGGGGCACAACAAGTCTAATACAGCCGTCTCTGTGGCAGGTGGTGTGGATGGAGGAACAGAGACTTGTCTCTGAGTGTGTGTCTGTGTCTGAGCATTTGTGTGGTAGGGTATATGTGTGGGTGTGGGTGGGTATATGTGTGGGTGGGGTTGGGTATATGTGTGGGTGTGTGTGGGTATGGTTGGGTATATGTGTGGGTGGGGTTGGGTATATGTGTGGGTGTGGGTGGGCGTATGTGTGGGTGTGGATGGGTATATGTGTGGGTGTGGGTGGGTATATGGGTGTGTGGGATTGGGTATATGTGTGGGTGGGTATATGTGTGGGTGTGGGTGGGTATATGTGTGGGTGTGGGTGGGTATATGTGTGGGTGTGGTTGGATATATGTGTGGGTATGGTAGGGTATATGTGTGAGTGTGTGTGGGTATATGTGTGGGTGTGGGTGGGTATATGTGTGGGTGTGGTTGGGTATTGGGTATATGTGTGGGTATGGTTGGGTATATGTGTGGGTGGGGTTGGGTATATGTGTGGGTGTGGGTGGGCGTATGTGTGGGTGTGGGTGGGTATATGTGTGGGTGTGGTTGGATATATGTGTGGGTATAGTAGGGTATATGTGTGGGTGTGGTTGGGTATATGTGTGAGTGGATTTTATTGCATTTTATTGCATGACATAAGTATTTGATCACCTACCAAACAGTAAGAATTCCGGCTCTCACAGACGTGTTTTTCTTTAAGAAGCCCTCCTGTTCTCCACTCATTACCTGTATTAACTGCACCTGTTTGAACTCGTTACCTGTATAAAAGACACCTGTCCACACACTCAATCAAACAGACTCCAACCTCTCCACAATGGCAAAGACCAGAGAGCTGTGTAAGAACATCAGGGATAAAATTGTAGACCTGCACAAGGCTGGGATGGGCTACAAGACAATAGGCAAGCAACTTGGTGAGAAGGCAACAACTATTGGCGCAATTAAGAAGTTCAAGATGGCGGTCAATCACCCTCGGTCTGTGGCTCCATGCAAGATCTCACCTCGTTGGGCATCAATGATCATGAAGAAGGTGAGGGATCAGTCCACAACTACACGGCAGGACCTGGTCAATGACCTGAAGAGAGTTGGGACCACAGTCTCAAAGAAAACCATTAGTAACACACTACGCCGTCATGGATTCAAATCCTGCAGCACACGCAAGGTCCCCCTGCTCAAGCCAGCGCATGTCCAGGCTCGTCTAAAGTTAGCCAATGACCATCTGGATGATCCAGAGGAGGAATGGGAGAAGGTCATGTGGTCTGATGAGACAAAAATAGAGCCTTTTGGTCTAAACTCCACTCGCCATGTTTGGAGGAAGAAGAAGGATGAGTACAACCCCAAGAACACCATCCCAACCGTGAAGCATGGAGGTGGAAACATCATTCTTTGGGGATGCTTTTCTGCAAAGGGGACAGGACGACTGCACCGTGTTGAGGGGAGGATGGATGGGGCCATGTATCCCGAGATCTTCACCAACAACCTCCTTCCCTCAGTAAGAGCATTGAAGATGGGTCGTGGCTGGGTCTTCCAGCATGACAATGACCTGAAACATACAGCCAGGGAAACTAAGGAGTGGCTCCGTAAGAAGCATCTCAAGGTCCTGGAGTGGCCTAGCCAGTCTCCAGACCTGAACCCAATAGAACATCTTTGGAGGGAGCTGAAATTCCGTATTGCCCAGCGATAGCCCCGAAACCTGAAGGATCTGGAGAAGGTCTGTAAGGAGGAGTGGGACAAAATCCCTGCTGCAGTGTGTGCAGACCTGGTCAAGAACTACCAAATATTAAGTTCTGCTTTTCTGGTGTATCAAATACTTATGTCATGCAATAAAATGCAAAGTAATTACTTAACAATCACACAATGTGATTTTCTGGATTTTTACATGCTCTCCATGCTTTGTAAGTAGGAAAACCTGCAAAATCGGCAGTGTATCAAATACTTGTTCTCCCCACTGTATGTGTGGGTGTGGTTGTGTATATGTGTGGGTATGGTTGGGTATATGTGTGGGTGTGGTTGGGTATATGTGTGTGTGTGGTTGGGTATATGTGTGAGTGGGTATATGTGTGGGTGTGGTTGGGTATATGTGTGGGTGTGGGTGGGTAAAAGTGTGGGTGTGGGTGGCTATATGTGGGGTTGCGTATATGTGTGGGTGTGGTGGGTAAATATGTGTGGGTGTGGGTGGGTAAAAGTGTGGGTGTGGGTGGGTATATGTGGGGTTGGGTATATGTGTGGATGTGGGTGGGTATATGTGTGGGTGGGGTTGGGTATATGTGTGGGTGTGGTTGGGTATATGTGTGGGTGTGGGTGGGTAAATGTGTGGGTGTGGGTGGGTATATGTGTGGGTGGGGTTGGGTATATGTGTGGGTGTGGGTGGGTGTGGGTATGGATGGGTATATGTCTGGGTGGGTATATGTGTGGGTGGGGTTGGGTATATGTGTGAATGTGGGTGGGAATATGTGTGGGTGTGGTTGGGTATATGTGTGGGTGTGGGTGGGTAAATGTGTGGGTGTGGGTGGGTATATGTGTGGGTGGGGTTGGGTATATGTGTGGGTGTGGGTATGGATGGGTATATGTCTGGGTGGGTATATGTGTGGGTGTGGTTGGGTATATGTGTGGTTGTGGGTGGGTATATGTGTGGTTGTGGGTGTGTATATGTCTGGGTGGGATTGGGTATATGTGTGGGTGTGGGTGGGTGGGTATATGTGCCTGAAACAATAGGGCAAATGTTAAACTTCAGCCGCCCTCTGATTACAGAGAGCAGCGTTCTCTAGTTCTCTGCTTTCTCCATGTATGTCTCATCTCACTTGGTCACACCTGTGCTGTGTGTTTGTGTGTGTGGGGGGGGATGTGTGCGATCTCAAGGATGTGTGTGTGCTCATAGATGTGGATATACTGGAAAAACAGCTCAGCACTGACTAGGATTGCAGGATTGCACACACTGCTCCCGTAAGGGAATTGTGCTGACTCAACTCCCAGGAACTTCCTCCATATCTAGCTGAGCAGATGGAAGGGAACAGATAAAGATACTGGAATAGAGGGATGGAGGGAGAGGTGTAGAAAGAGGCTGGTGGTTGGGTAGCCAGGTTGAGAAGCAGCTGTAGATCTGTTGTTCTAGACAATGAGTGTCAGTCAGCACAGTCTAGTAGGGTCCCTCCCTCCCACACCAGGAGTCCCTAGCCGGCCCCTCTGGGTCCTCGTCTGTAGGGGGGCAGGCTGATGGCTTGGGCCTGGAGGGGCCTTACTCACAAACTCTTACACTGTACACATTCACACACCAGTTATCACAGGGGCAGAGGTGACGTCACTCACACTGTGTAGTATGGAATTACAGCCTATATGTATGGGTTTTCTATTCTCTAGTTACCATCGCCAGTATTAGTGTGTGGGCACTTCTACCTATTCAAGACCTTGCATCAGTGAGAGTTTAAGTTCATATAGGGGTTTGTGACTCCTGTTTTGCTCATTAATTAAGGCTGGCTGTGTGGGTGGGAGTTTACAGTATGTGATGAGGAGGTGGTGGTGCCAGGGGGCAGGTGGCAGGGTACCAGAACTGGGCCCCAGTGTGTTTGTCACTTCCTGCCGGTTGCTGTCTGGCCCAGTGGGGGTGGCTGAGTCACCAGGGGGTCACAGAGGCAGCTGTCACAGCCCAGCAAGGGGGCAAGGTGAGGGGGAAGGGGTGAGAGGGGTGCGGGGGAGGCAGCTGGCATGGCTCCACAGACCTGGAGGCAAAAGGAGAGGAGAGGTGAAGGGAACAAGGGCATCTGTCTATATGTGATTGTGGATCGGAACCTGAAGACTCAGAGCCCAGATGTAGCCCTGCTGCCCAGAGCACAGTATTGTGGGGTTGTGGTGGGGGCCAGAGGGTGTCGCGCCATGAGACTAGAATCAAAACAGCCATGAAACAGCATGGTGACTGCCTGGAAATACACACTTACCACAAGGGGAACCACCTCATACTTACACTGAGACACAGAGAGAGAAAGAGGGATTGAGGGAGGGATAGTCAGAGGGAGAGAGAAAGAGAGAGTCAGATAGAGACACAAAGAGAAAGAGAGAGAGTGAGAGAGAGAGCTCAAGTCCTGAGTGGGATCTGAGTCACTCCCACACACTCATGTTCACTGTGTGAATAATACACTCACACACGTCCCAGACACTCATTGATGCATTCCTTCTGCTAATATCATAATTAGTACTGTGTTATATCAGTTGGCTGTTAGCGTTCACACCTGCATTCACACACACACACACACACACACACACACACACACACACACACACACACACACAGAGAGAGACAGACAGACAGACAGACAGACAGACAGACAGACACTCACATTCACACATATTAACACCCACGAGGTGTGTGAGGACAATGGTCCTCTGTGTGCGGGCTCTCTGCCCTCTGCCCCCTGCGGCTGGACAGCAGCCCTACTCTCCTCCTTTCTTTCAAGCGCTCTCTGTTTTTCTTCTACCCCGAGAGCATCCAGATCTGCTGACGAGCTTTTGGCACGTGTCTAAATGAGGAGCCCTGTGCCAACGTGCCTGGCTGCATCACGCTCACTGCCAGCCACTGTGCCAAGGCTCTGCCAACACACCATAGGCACAGCCTGAAAGAGACAACTTTTCCTCCACTCTCCTCTGAGTATACCAGCGTCCTGTTGTCATCCAACATGACAAATTGGAAACAAGGCCTCAGAAATATGGGATTTTTTATCCCTCCGGTCACACTGTCCTACTGTGTGATATTGAGTGATTGATCTCCAGTCCCTACATTCCTGCATCTGTTGATTTTCGTATCAAAGGCGTTCCCTAAGAGCATGATTGTTGTGCAACTGCTTTTATAAGCACATAGTCTCACAGAGAGACTGAGGGTGGCTGGGATGGGATGGCTCAGCCTCAGGCAAGTTGTGATTGGGCTGTAGAGGGGAGGGAGGGATGGAGTGGCCCAGTGGAGTGGAGCTGACCTGGGATGGGGTCAGGGTCTCCCAGGGCTGGTCAGGGCTGGTCAGGGCCGGGACACCACACTGACCACAGAGCAGTATACAGTCCCACTCATTGTGTGCTTTTCTAATATGATATACTGTTGCTTAGACCACAGCAGAATGTTGATCAAATCCAAACTTAACTTTGGGACTTTACGCTAGTATCCTGTGTCCTCCCTCCCTGTGGCTCCAAAGTTGAAATCGAAGTTTATTGGTCGCATACACAGTTTAGCAGATGTTATAGCGGGTGCAGTGAAATGCTTATGTTACCTAGCTCCTAACAATGCAGTAAAATGTCAAGCAAGTACACAAATAATAATACTTTTTTTAACAGTGTAACTAAAATGCAATTCCTGGTCTTACATATAATCTTTTGTGTTTTAGAGGTCAGGGATGCTCCCTTCCACCCAGTGGTTTCGGCCATCTTTATGGAGGTACTTGGTCCACAGTTGGGTCTGTCTCACAAATCATGGCTGTGGTGGTTTCATCTCATTTCCTGTGTGGATGTGTGAACAGTGGACCTCTCAGGCCAGAGCCCAGCCAGTGGTTGTGTGTTTGTGTTCCCATCTTTGTCCCCATGTCATGGTTTAGGACTCTTGGAGAAGGTGTTTAGTGTGTCTGGGTTAGCTGGGTCCATCAGACTCCATAGTCACATCACTGGATCCAGATCAGCACACTCAATCACTGCCCTGTTTAGACATGGGTGTTTCATCAATTCAAGTTCTTTGCCACTTTTATTCACAATGTACCTCTGTGGTATGTTATGTGCGCGTGTGTGTGTGTGTTTGCGTGTGCGTGTGTGTGGGTGTGTGGGTGTGCGTGTGTGTGGGTATGTGTGTATGTGTGTGTGTCTGCATACACATGATGGTGTGTCAGTCACGGGGGTGTGAGGGATGTGGGGGTTGACATCTATTTCTGCAGAGGAAGTTTGTGGTTAGACCGGTTCTGTGCTCCCGTTCACATTTTTTCCTCTCCATGTAGCCGTGCTTTTTAAAAGCCATGCAGTTTCTTACAGATGTGGAAGTCATTTCAGCAGTGCTTGTGTAACGACTGGAGGAGTTTTTGTTCTGCATTGAGACGCTACTGAGTCTGGGCTCCCCCTCCTCGCCCCAGGGCAGCATGAGAAGGTCTAGGCTTGGCCTTCTCGTAAATAAAGCCCCTGTTCCAGGCTGTAAGGAAATAGCCTCTTAAGAAATGCAACAATGTGGGACTGGCCATATATATGACAGAAAACCAACAGAATCCACAACTAACACTGCGTGTGTTTGTGTTTTCATTTTCAAATGTATTCATGATCATTTGTTTACTAGATAAAAAATACTGCATTCCACAGCTGTAAAGCTGGCACTGTGTTGCCCTCAATGTTTGTCTGACAGTGTCTACACTTTGGGCAAGGGTATATATTTATTGTCCGTCTGAATAAATCAGCATGAGAACATACCAGAGTTGCAGGCATTCCTTTTTTCTTTGATAGGTTCTTCTGTCCTGCACCTGATAACTTGGATGTACATATTTAAAAAAAAAAATCTAGATATATGTACACACACACACACACACACACACACACACACACACACACACACACACACACACACACACACACACACACACACACACACACACACACACACACACACACACACACACACATACACACATACACAAACACATGTACACACACACACACACACATACACAAACACACGCACACAAACACATACGCACAAGCGCACAAACACACAAACACATGTACACAAACACACACACATACAGTGCATTCGGAAAGTGCTCAGACCCCTTAACATTTTTCACATTTTGTTACGTTAAATTCTAAAATGGATAAAGTTATTTTTCCCCCCTCATCAATCTACACACAATACCCTGTAATGACAAAGCAAAAACTGTTTTTTTAGAAATGTTAGCAAATGTATGTGAAATATCACATTTACATAACTATTCAGACACTTCACTGAATGCTTTGTTGAAGCACCGATTACAGCCTTCAGTCTTCTTGGGTATGATGCTACAAGTTTGGCACACCTGTATTTGGGGAGTTTCTCACATTCTTCTCTGCAGATCCTCTCAAGCTCTGTCAGGTTGGATGGGGAGTGTCGCTGCACAGCTATTTTCAGGTCTCTCCAGAGATGTTCGATCAGGTTCAAGTCCGGGCTCTGGCTGAACCACTCAAGGCCATTCAGAGACTTGCCCCAAAGCCAGTCCTGCGTTGTCTTGGCTGTGTGCTTCAAATCAAATGAAATAAAATGTTATTGGTCACGTACAGATATTTAGCAGATGTTATTGCGGGTGTAGTGAAATGCTTGTGGTCCTAGCTCCGACAGTGACTGTGTGCTTAGGGTCGTTCTCCAGTTGGAAGGTGAACCTTCGCCCCAGTCTGAGGTCCTGAGCGCTCTGGAGCAGGTTTTCATCAAGGATCTCTCTGTACTTTGCTCCATTCATCTTTCCCTCGATCCTGAATAGTCTCCTAGGCCCTGCCACTGAAAAACATCCCCAAAGAATGATGCTGCCACCAACATGCTTCACCGTAGGGATGGTGCCAGGTTTCCTCCAGACGTGACACTTGGCATTCAGGCCAAAGAGTTCAATGTTGGTTTCATCAGACCAGAGAATGTTGTTTCTCATGGTCTGAGAGTCTTTAGGTGCATTTTGGCAAACTACAAGCAGGCTGTCATGTGCCTTTTACTGAAGAGTAGCTTCCGTCTGGCAACTCTACCATAAAGGCCTGATTGGTGGAGTGCTGCAGAGATGGTTGTCCTTCTGGAAGTTTCTCCCATCTCCACAGAGGAACCCTGGAGCTCTGTCAGAGTGACCATCGAGTTCTTGGTCACCTCCCTGTCCAAAGCCCTTCTCCCCCGATTGCTTATGAAACATGAGGCCTCTGAGCGCAATTTCGAGTCTCATAGCAAATGGTCTAAATACTTATGTAAATAAGGTATTTCTGTTAGTTTTTTTTAAATGTCTGAAAGTCTGTTTTCCCTTTGTCATTATGGGGTATTGTATGTAGATTGAGGGAAAAAAATATTTCATCCATTTTAGAATAAGGCTGTAACGTAACAAAATGTGTAAAAAGTCAAGGGGTCTGAATACTTTCTGAATGCACTGTACATACACACACACACAGTCTTGTACAACCATAAACCTATCCCTAACCTGTACCCTAACCTTAACCTTAAAACTAACCCTAGCTCCTAAACCTAATTCTAACCCTAATGCTAATTCTGACCGAAACCCTAAACCCCCTATAAATAGAATTTGACCTTGTGGGGACTAACGAAATGTCCCCAGGACTTCTGGTCCCCACAAGTGTAGTTAAACATGTCCACACACACGCACACACACCTCCTTAATGTCTCTGAGATAGGTACTGCAGATGAGGGTAACTCCCCACTCTCCAGGGTGAGTGTAATAGGATGAATTGATAATTGATCACTTCCACATTGCCTGAGGATATGACATCTGCCTTGAGTCTGTCTCCTGTGCTCTGCTCTGTAGGGAACTGCCTCGTGGGAAACAGGATGTCACACTGGGTGGCACATGTCTGTCTTCTACTTCCTGCTCTTTATACTGTGGGTGTGGTTGATTGGTGGAGGACATATAGGCCTATACAGTATCTAGCCTTAACAGAGTCATGGCGTCTTAAGTGTAAAAGTGCATTGTTACATTCTCTAGTATGAAGGCCCCGTTATGACTACTCTGGTATGCTTTGGTTAGTCAGCCCCACCACTCTCTCTCATCTCAGACATACTGCCTTAAGTGTGACTTAATGTATCTCATTAAGTCTGCATATCTACCATGCCTCTCACTACTCCTCTGTATATACGTATAAGGACCCAGGGGACCAACATGTTCAGACCTCTCTGCCTCAGCTTTGTCTTATTCTCTGTGTGTCTCAGCTTGTTACTCATGTATGCCTTTGTGTCGAAAATCCACCCATGTTATTTGTTCATGAGCACATTCATTTGTGCTTCTTGTTTGTAGTGGTCTTGTGTAACTATATCATTACAGAGTCTGGGTCGTCTTGACTATAAACACATATAGTACATAACGTCCTGACTATAAACACATACTGTACATAACGTCCTGACTATAAACACATACTGTACATAACGTCCTCACTATAAACACATACTGTACATAACGTCCTGAGCCAAAGGAAAATACACCTGTGAGCTGCACTAGACGGGAATATATGGAACACTTATTCAAAGCATTTTATTCACTTCACTGCACTTATTCAAAGCATTTTTCAAAGACAGAGACTGAGAGGAGCAGATGCATCTAAATGAGCTCCTGGTCCCTGAGGGCATTTATGAGCAAATAGTGTCTCAAAGAGAAGATCAGGATTGTTTTGGCTGTATGAATCAAAAGCTTCCCATGAATTGAATCCCAGTATTAACCCCCACCCTCTCTCTCTCTCCCTCTTTCTTTCAGGAACTCAAACACACACACCCACACATACACACACACACTCACACAAACATACACACACTCCCCCACCCACACTCCCCCACCCATCTTCACAAACACACTGATTCTCTGTGTGTTATCCCTTAAAGCAGTCCCACCCTCTCTCTGAGCAGGCAGCAGGCAGCAAGCAGCCTTCCACCAAACTTGTTGCGCCACACTGCCTGTGTCTATCTTACTCTGTATTGTAACTATTGTTATTTATCTTTCCCGTGTCTCCATACTTCCCCTTTAAGTCTATGGGCATTATGTCTGTGATAAGAAGGTACTGTAGATTAACTATAACATTACCCAACCAATAAACCCCTGTGTACCTCTGGACCCCCCCCTGTGTTTCACTCCCTGCAGTCAAACTCAATTATCTCTCCAGGACACCAGTGACCACTCAACAGGCCATAAACCACTGCAACACCACCTCCCCTCAACCAGACTCAATCTGTCCCACTCCTCACTCTCCTTTCTCTAAGTTGCATGGTCTGGCTCCACATAAAACCCAATAGGGTTAGTGTGAGACAGTAGGTCAGGGTTAGAGAGTTCCGTTCATACACATCAAATTACAAATCATATTTGTATACATATAGCTATAACAGATTTTCTCTGATATCACTAAGCCTTCCTGTTAAACACAGTGCCCTGTTAGTTGTGATGGGGGATGGGTTGAGCTTCTCTGGTGTATAGAGAATATATGTCTGTATGTCTACAGTATATATATCACCTCAAATTAACCTGGGGGAAAGAGGGGTAGGATTTGAGTATAGCTGCTTTTCTCATGTCTGCATTGTTGGGATCCCCCCAATAAAAACTGTGTGTTTAGCCTGATGGAGTTCTGAATGTTCCTTCTGGAAGGACCAGAGAAAGACTGTTTAAATGTGTTATTGATGGCTAAAAGGCCTGTATTGGTTGGGGGGAAGCTCTGTTTAAGTTGGCCGGTGGGGGACAAAAAGGTGGAGAGTCCAAAATGATAAACATATATGTAACCAGACATTCATCTGTTTATTTTAAACTCACTGCCCCATGGTATATGGATTCTCAGAACCACTTATGGTGCACATTTAAGTCCTTGCGTTTCATCTCATGCATAACCATGTGCCTGTGCTGTGGTGCAGATTTCACATTAGTTCACATTATTGCATGTAGCCTATATGCCTTTGTCAAACACTGTGTTATAGTGTGGTGAAGTTTAGTGTAGTGTAGTTCAGTGTAGTTAGTATAGTGTAGTTTAGTGTAGTTTAGTGTAGTTTAGTGTAGTGCGTATTAGGTGCAGCTTGTGTACTAGATCTATTCAGTTGATAGTGAAAAGATGGAATATTTGCTTTGATTCATTTAAACCTGTGTAAATCGATTGATTCAGTGCTTTCAGAGGCAGTTGGAATGGGCTTAGTTTTCTTTTTATCCCTGGTGTAAAGTGGAAATGTGAATACTTCTTGCAATGGAACCCTAGTAAAGACCTGAGAGAGAGATGAGGGAGGAGAGTTAGTTACCAGGGAGGGAAAAGTATTGTTTGGTTGGAGAGTCGGGATAGATGTCAGAGTGGTGTGATGACAGAGAGTCGGGATAGATGTCAGAGTGGTGTGATGACAGAGAGTCGGGATAGATGTCAGAGTGGTGTGATGACAGAGAGTCGGGATAGATGCCAGAGTGGTGTGATGACAGAGAGTCGGGATAGATGCCAGAGTGGTGTGATGACAGAGAGTCGGGATAGATGCCAGAGTGGTGTGATGACAGAGAGTCGGGGATAGATGCCAGAGTGGTGGTGATGACAGAGAGTCGGGATAGATCCAGTGGTGTGATGACAGAGAGTCGAGTGGTGTGATGACAGAGAGTCGGGATAGAGGATGCCAGAGTGGTATGATGACAGAGAGTCGGGATAGATGCCAGAGTGGTGTGATGACAGAGAGTCGGGATAGATGCCAGAGTGGTGTGATGACTCATAGATGCCAGAGTGGTGTGATGACTGATCCCAGAGTGGTGTGATGACAGAGAGTCGGGATAGATGTCAGAGTGGTGTGATGACAGAGAGTCGGGATAGATGTCAGAGTGGTGTGATGACAGAGAGTCGGGATAGATGCCAGAGTGGTGTGATGACAGAGAGTCGGGATAGATGCCAGAGTGGTGTGATGACAGAGAGTCGGGATAGACATCAAGTGGTGTGATGACAAGATCAGATCGGGATAGATGCCAGAGTGGTGTGATGACAGAGTCGGGATAGATGTCAGAGTGGTGTGATGACAGATAGTCGGGATAGATGCCAGAGTGGTGTGATGACAGAGAGTCGGGATAGATGTCAGAGTGGTGTGATGACAGAGAGTCGGGATAGATGTCAGAGTGGTGTGATGACAGAGAGTGACAGAGAGTCGAGGATGCCAGAGTGGTGTGATGACAGAGAGTCGGGATAGATGTCAGAGTGGTGTGATGACAGAGAGTCGGGATAGATGCCAGAGTGGTGTGATGACAGAGAGTCGGGATAGATGTCCAGAGTGGTGTGATGACAGAGAGTCGGGATAGATGCCAGAGTGGTGTGATGACAGAGAGTCGGGATAGATTAGTGGTGTGATGACAGAGAGTCGGGATAGATGCCAGAGTGGTGTGATGACAGAGAGTCGGGATAGATCAGAGTGGTGTGATGACAGAGAGTCGGGATAGATGCCAGAGTGTGATGACTGGGATAGATGTCAGAGTGGTGTGATGACAGAGAGTCGGGATAGATGTCAGAGTGGTGTGATGACAGAGAGTGGGGATAGATGTCAGAGTGGTGTGATGACAGAGAGTCGGGATAGATGCCAGAGTGGTGTGATGACAGAGAGTCGGGATAGATGCCAGAGTGGTGTAATGACAGAGAGCTGTGTGTTTAGCCTGATAGAGTTCAGAATGTTGACAGAGAGTCTGGAAGGCCAGAGAAAGACTGTTTAAATGATGACATTGATGGGATAGATGCCAGAGTGTGTGATGACAGAGAGTCGGGATAGATGCCAGAGTGGTGTGATGACAGAGAGTCGGGATAGATGCCAGAGTGGTGTGATGACAGAAGTCGGGATAAAGAGTGGTGTGATGACAGAGAGTCGGGATAGATGCCAGATTGACAGAGAGTCTAGATGCCAGAGTGGTGTGATAAAGTCGGGATAGATGCCAGAGTGGTGTGATGACAGAGAGTCGGGATAGATGCCAGAGTGGTGTGATGACAGAGAGTCGGGATAGATGCCAGAGTGGTGTGATGACAGAGAGTCGGGATAGATGCCAGAGTGGTGTGATCTCGGGATAGATGCCAGAGTGGTGGTGTCGGGAACAGAGAGTCGGGATAGATGTCAGAGTGGTGTGATGACAGAGAGTTTAGTTTTAAACTCAGATGCCAGAGTGGTGTGATGATTCTCAGAGTGGTGTGATGACAGAGACTCGGGATAGATGCCAGAGTGGTGTGATGACAGAGAGTCGGGATAGATGTCAGATTTGACAGAAGTCCTTGCGTCGGGATAGATTCAGAGTCTCATGATAGTCGGGATAGATGCAGAGTGGTGTGATGACAGAGAGTCGGGATAGATGCCAGAGT